>NC_053392.1:390296741-390339091 GCF_905171765.1 Bufo bufo
ATATTAATGAGTTTTTTGGGTCATTGAGAACATGGTTGTTGTTCAATAATAAAATTAATCCTCAAAAATACAACTTGCCTAATAATTCTGCACTCCCTGTATATATCTATATAACTATAGAGTTAGGCTCTGATGATGCACAGGTATACCTGTTTGATATATACACAGTAGTTTAGTACTGTATATAGTCCCTTACAATCTGACCAGCACCTCTAAAATATATAAGAAAATTTAGAAACACTGCGGCATTAATTCTCAGGTTAATTAGATTAGACTTAAATGTTCTCACTAGGGTCCGGAGCATAGTTCAGACAGAGTGAGTTAACGCCATCTCTAATCCTTAATCAGGGGCGTAACTAGAGGGTGACTGGGCCCCACAGCAAATTTTTGTATAGGCCTCCCCCCCCCGTGTAAACCCCGCTCCTTTGGCACGATCTAGACCAGACCAGGCTGCCACGCCATCCTTTTCCTATTATATATATTATATACATACACACACACACTCTATCTGTCATCTAGTGTCATTCTATCATACTGTTGTGGGGGCCGTGTCAAAGTCTTAGGCCCCTTTGACACGGGCGACTTTTCCGCACGGGTGCAATGCGTGATGTTAACGTATTGCACCCGCACTGAATCCGGACACATTCACTTCAATGGGGCTGTGTACATGATCAGTGATTTTCACGCATCAGTTGTGCGTTGCGTAAAAATCGCAGCATGCTCTATATTCTGCGTTTTTCACGTAGCGCAGGCCCCACAGAAGTGAATGGGGCTGCTTGAAAATCGCATTGCATCCGCAAGCATTGCGGATGCAATGCGATTTTCATGGATGGTTGCTAGGAGATGATAGGGACCCGAACTGTATTATTTCCCTTATAACATGGTTATAAGGGAAAATAATAGCATTCTTAATACAAAATGCTAAGTAACATGTGGCTTGAGGGTTAAAAAATAATAAAATATTTAATTATTCACCTCATCCACTTGATCGCGCAGCCCGGCTCGTCTTCTTTCAGGACCTGGCAGGAAAAGTACCTTTGGTGACGTCACCTGCGCTCACAACGTGTTGAGAGTGATGACGTCGGAGCAGGTCCTGCTGAATGAAGATAGAAATCATCAGGACCTGCGCCGACGTCACCACGCTCACCACCAGGTTGCTAGGAGATGTTCTTTGTAAACTTTAGTTTTTTATCACTTGCATGAAAAACGCATCAAAACGCATTGCACCTGTGCAGAAAAAACTGAACGCAATGGTAGACAAAACTGACTGAACTTGCTTGAAAAAAGGTGCGAGTTTCACTGAATGCATCCAGAGCCAACCCGTATCGTTCGTGTGAAAGGGCCAGCCATTCCCGTATTGCGGACTGCATATGCGGATTAGCAATAAATGGGCACCCTTCCGTGTGCATTCCGCATCACGGATGTGGACCCATTCACTTCAATGGGTCCGCAAATCCGGAGATGCGGAAGGGTGCGAAACGGAATCACGGAACGGAACACTACGTAAGCACTACGCAGTGCTTCTGTGGGGTTCCATTCCGCACTTCCGTTCCACCAAAAGATAGAATATGTCCTTTTTGCAGAATTGTGCTTTCCTGGGTAATATACCCGGAGTGGTGAACATGACATCACACTACACTGTATGTACAGCACAGGATGACCCCTGCTGTAGGATAGACGCCCATTCTATGTATTGCTGCAGGGCTGACACCGACTGTAGTCTGTCCCCATGGTCTGAGCCCCTGGTAACCAGTGGAGTAGCTAGAAATGACTGGGCCCCACAGCAAATTTTTAGACGGGCAGGCAGGCGTCATACAGTGGCCTCTGATTCTTTAACATACATGTGTTTTTACTGGACTATGACGTACACGATACATAAATGCAGTACTCCACGTTCTTGTATCCTGCACAATCCGGTAAAAAAAATGGATACTTTTTTTTTTTTTTGCAATGAAACTCTATGGTGAACGGATGTCACTGTCATGGCATCAGTATGAGGCATCCGAATACGTTTTTTTGTATATATTAAACGGATGGGAAAAACGTGATGTGAACCCAGCCTTAAATGTGGGACAAAAATGTGATGTGAACTAGCGGTGCATTGTACAGTTGTGGAAAAAATCATACTCGCCTGCTCCCCGCCACTCCGTGATCTTCCAGTCCCCATTCTGGCCTCATACTGGTGTCCCCAAGCTGCACATGGGCGCCCAGAGGAGTGTGGCATCAGATGATAGGGGGCCTAGAGGGCAGGGCATCAGATAAGTAGGGGGCCCAGGACTGGGGGGGGGGGGGGCTTCTGAAAGGACAGCAGATGAATGCAGCTGGGGGGGGGGCAAAGGACAGCAGATGAATGCAGCTGGGGGGGGGCAAAGGACAGCAGATGAATGCAGCTGGGGGGGGGGGGCAAAGGACAGCAGATGAATGCAGCTGGGGGGGCTACATGAGATGCAGGACAGCTAGGGTTGGCAGGGATAAGCCTGGAATGTATGGGCTCCTGATAGTGACAGGCACAGCATCTTCTTTCTGCAGCACTTCCTGTCTCCCCTCTCCCTCCTGTTACTGCCGACTACAGAGCAGTCTCTGTAGCAGAAGCTGGGCTGTACTATTAGTTAGGAGAGGGAGGGGAGACAGGATCTCCCTGTAGCACACTGTATTGAGCCCTGGCTGCACTATTAAGCAGCCAGGCTCCTCTATTAACCACCTCAGCCCCCAGTGCTTAAACACCCTGAAAGACCAGGCCACTTTTTACACTTCTGACCTACACTACTTTCACCATTTATTGCTCGGTCATGCAACTTACCACCCAAATGAATTTTACCTCCTTTTCTTCTCACTAATAGAGCTTTCATTTGGTGGTATTTCATTGCTGCTGACATTTTTACTTTTTTTGTTATTAATCGAAATTTAACGATTTTTTTGCAAAAAAATGACATTTTTCACTTTCAGTTGTAAAATTTTGCAAAAAAAAACGACATCCATATATAAATTTTGCTCTAAATTTATTGTTCTACATGTCTTTGATAAAAAAAAAATGTTTGGGTAAAAAAAAAATGGTTTGGGTAAAAGTTATAGCGTTTACAAACTATGGTACAAAAATGTGAATTTCCGCTTTTTGAAGCAGCTCTGACTTTCTGAGCACCTGTCATGTTTCCTGAGGTTCTACAATGGCCAGACAGTACAAACACCCCACAAATGACCCCATTTCGGAAAGTACACACCCTAAGGTATTCGCTGATGGGCATAGTGAGTTCATAGAACTTTTTATTTTTTGTCACAAGTTAGCGGAAAATGATGATTTTTTTTTTTTTTTTTTTTTCTTACAAAGTCTCATATTCCACTAACTTGTGACAAAAAATAAAAACTTCCATGAACTCACTATGCCCATCACGAAATACCTTGGGGTCTCTTCTTTCCAAAATGGGGTCACTTGTGGGGTAGTTATACTGCCCTGGCATTCTAGGGGCCCAAATGTGTGGTAAGGAGTTTGAAATCAAATTCTGTAAAAAATGACGAGTGAAATCCGAAAGGTGCTCTTTGGAATGTGGGCCCCTTTGCCCACCTAGGCTGCAAAAAAGTGTCACACATCTGGTATCTCCGTATTCAGTAGAAGTTGGGGAATGTGTTTTGGGGTGTCATTTTACATATACCCATGCTGGGTGAGATAAATATCTTGGTCAAATGCCAACTTTGTATAAAAAAATGGGAAAAGTTGTCTTTTGCCAAGATATTTCTCTCACCCAGCATGGGTATATGTAAAAAGACACCCCAAAACACATTCCTCAACTTCTCCTGAATACGGAGATACCACATGTGTGACACTTTTTTGCAGCCTAGGTGGGCAAAGGGGCCCATATTCCAAAGAGCACCTTTCGGATTTCACTCGTCATTTTTTACAGAATTTGATTTCAAACTCCTTACCACACATTTGGGCCCCTAGAATGCCAGGGCAGTATAACTACCCCACAAGTGACCCCATTTTGGAAAGAAGAGACCCCAAGGTATTCGCTGATGGGCATAGTGAGTTCATGGAAGTTTTTATTTTTTGTCACAAGTTAGTGGAATATGAGACTTTGTATGAAAAAAAAAAAAAAAAATCATCATTTTCCACTAACTTGTGACAAAAAATAAAAAATTCTAGGAACTCGCCATGCCCCTCACGGAATACCTTGGGGTGTCTTCTTTCCAAAATGGGGTCACTTGTGGGGTAGTTATACTGCCCTGGCATTTTCCAGGGGCCCTAATGTGTGGTAAGTAGGTAAATGACCAGTGAAATCCAAAAGGTGCTCTTTGGAATATGGGCCCCTTTGCCCACCTAGGCTGCAAAAAAGTGCCACACATGTGGTATCTCCGTACTCAGGAGAAGTTGGGGAATGTGTTTTGGGGTGTCTTTTTACATATACCCATGCTGGGTGAGAGAAATATCTTGGCAAAAGACAACTTTTCCCATTTTTTTATACAAAGTTGGCATTTGACCAAGATATTTATCTCACCCAGCATGGGTATATGTAAAATGACACCCCAAAACACATTCCCCACCTTCTCCTGAGTACGGAGATACCAGATGTGTGACACTTTTTTGCAGCCTAGGTGGGCAAAGGGGCCCATATTCCAAAGAGCACCTTTCGGATTTCACTCGTCATTTTTACAGAATTTGATTTCAAACTCCTTACCACACATTTGGGCCCCTAAAATACCAGGGCATTATACCTACCCCACAAGTGACCCCATTTTGGAAAGAATAGACCCCAAGGTATTCGCTGATGGGCATAGTGAGTTCATGGAAGTTTTTATTTTTTGTCACAAGTTAGTGGAATATGAGACTTTGTATGAAAAAAAAAAAAAAAAAAAATCATCATTTTCCACTAACTTGTGACAAAAAATAAAAAATTCTAGGAACTCGCCATGCCCCTCACGGAATACCTTGGGGTGTCTTCTTTCCAAAATGGGGTCACTTGTGGGGTAGTTATACTGCCCTGGCATTTTCCAGGGGCCCTAATGTGTGGTAAGTAGGTAAATGACCAGTGAAATCCGAAAGGTGCTCTTTGGAATATGGGCCCCTTTGCCCACCTAGGCTGCAAAAAAGTGTCACACATCTGGTATCTCCGTACTCGGGAGAAGTTGGGGAATGTGTTTTGGGGTGTCTTTTTACATATACCCATGCTGGGTGAGAGAAATATCTTGGCAAAAGACAACTTTTCCCATTTTTTTATACAAAGTTGGCATTTGACCAAGATATTTATCTCACCCAGCATGGGTATATGTAAAATGACACCCCAAAACACATTCCCCAACTTCTCCTGAGTACGGCGATACCAGATGTGTGACACTTTTTTGCAGCCTAGATGCGCAAAGGGGCCCAAATTCCTTTTAGGAGGGCATTTTTAGACATTTGGATCCCAGACTTCTTCTCACGCTTTGGGGCCCCTAGAATGCCAGGGCAGTATAAATACCCCACATGTGACCCCATTTTGGAAAGAAGACACCCCAAGGTATTCAATGAGGGGCATGGCGAGTTCATAGAAATTTTTTTTTTTTGGCACAAGTTAGCGGAAATTGATATTTTTTATTTTTTTCTCACAAAGTCTCCCGTTCCGCTAACTTGGGACAAAAATTTCAATCTTTCATGGACTCAATATGCCCCTCACGGAATACCTGGGGGTGTCTTCTTTCCGAAATGGGGTCACATGTGGGGTATTTATACTGCCCTGGCATTCTAGGGGCCCTAAAGCGTGAGAAGAAGTCTGGAATATAAATGTCTAAAAAATTTTACGCATTTGGATTCCGTGAGGGGTATGGTGAGTTCATGTGAGATTTTATTTTTTGTCACAAGTTAGTGGAATATGAGACTTTGTAAGAAAAAAAAATAATAATTCCGCTAACTTGGGCCAAAAAAATGTCTGAATGGAGCCTTACAGGGGGGTGATCAATGACAGGGGGGTGATCAATGACAGGGGGGTTGATCAATGACAGGGAGTTGATCAATGACAGGGGGGTGATCAATGACAGGGGGGGTGATCAATGACAGGGGGGGTGATCAATGACAGGGGGGGTGATCAATGACAGGGGGGGTGATCAATGACAGGGGGGGTGATCAATGACAGGGGTGGTGATCAATGACAGGGGTGGTGATCAATGACAGGGGTGGTGATCAATGACAGGGGGGTGATCAATGACAGGGGGGTGATCAATGACAGGGGGGTGATCAATGACAGGGGGGTGATCAATGACAGGGGGGTGATCAGGGAGTCTATATGGGGTGATAACCACAGTCATTGATCACGCCCGTGTAAGGCTTCATTCAGACGTCCGGATGCGTTTTGCGGATCCGATCCATCTATCAGTGGATCCGTAAAAATCATGCGGACGTCTGAATAGAGCTTTACAGGGGGGTAATCAATGACAGGGGGGTGATCAGGGAGTCTATATGGGGTGATAACCACAGTCATTGATCATGCCCCTGTAAGGCTTCATTCAGACGTCCGGATGCGTTTTGCGGATCCGATCCATCTATCAGTGGATCCGTAAAAATCATGCGGACGTCTGAATGGAGCTTTACAGGGGGGTGATCAATGACAGGGGGGTGATCAATGACAGGGGGGTGATCAGGGAGTCTATATGGGGTGATAACCACAGTCATTGATCATGCCCCTGTAAGGCTTCATTCAGACGTCCGGATGCGTTTTGCGGATCCGATCCATCTATCAGTGGATCCGTAAAAATCATGCGGACATCTGAATGGAGCTTTACAGGGGGGTGATCAGGGAGTCTATATGGGGTGATCACCACAGTCATTGATCATGCCCCTGTAAGGCTTCATTCAGACGTCCGGATGCGTTTTGCGGATCCGATCCATCTATCAGTGGATCCGTAAAAATCATGCGGACGTCTGAATGGAGCTTTACAGGGGGGTAATCAATGACAGGGGGGGGATCAATGACAGGGGGGTGATCAGGGAGTCTATATGGGGTGATAACCACAGTCATTGATCATGCCCCTGTAAGGCTTCATTCAGACGTCCGGATGCGTTTTGCGGATCCGATCCATCTATCAGTGGATCCGTAAAAATCATGCGGACATCTGAATGGAGCTTTACAGGGGGGTGATCAGGGAGTCTATATGGGGTGATCACCACAGTCATTGATCATGCCCCTGTAAGGCTTCATTCAGACGTCCGGATGCGTTTTGCGGATCCGATCCATCTATCAGTGGATCCGTAAAAATCATGCGGACGTCTGAATGGAGCTTTACAGGGGGGTAATCAATGACAGGGGGGTGATCAATGACAGGGGGGTGATCAGGGAGTCTATATGGGGTGATAACCACAGTCATTGATCATGCCCCTGTAAGGCTTCATTCAGACGTCCGGATGCGTTTTGCGGATCCGATCCATCTATCAGTGGATCCGTAAAAATCATGCGGACATCTGAATGGAGCTTTACAGGGGGTTGATCAATGACAGGGGGGTAATCAATGACAGGGGGGTGATCAGGGAGTCTATTTGGGGTGATCAGGGGTGATTAGGGGTGATCAGGGGCTAATAAGGGGTTAATAAGTGACGGGGGGGGGGGGTGTAGTGTAGTGTAGTGGTGCTTGGTGCTACTTTACTGAGCTACCTGTGTCCTCTGGTGGTCGATCCAAACAAAGGGGACCACCAAAGGACCAGGTAGCAGGTATATTAGACGCTGTTATCAAAACAGCGTCTAATATACCTGTTAGGGGTTAAAAAAAACACATCTCCAGCCTGCCAGCGAACGATCGCCGCTGGCAGGCTGGAGATCAACTCTCTTACCTTCCGTTCCTGTGAGCGCGCGCGCCTGTGTGCGCGCGTTCACAGGAAATCTCGCGTCTCGCGAGATGACGCGTATATGCGTCCACTCGGAATGAATCAACCACCTCCAGGACGCGTCTGTGCGTACAGCGGTCCGGAGGTGGTTAATGGTCCGTGCTGATGGGCGGGGCTTAGCTCCCTGCTCTGCTCCGAGGACATTCTAAAGGAGCAGTGAAGTGAGTGTAGAGGGGGGTGTGGCCAGTCTGACTGTTTACTACTGCCCGGGCCCCTTGTCAGCCCGGGCCCCGAAGCAGCTGCTTCCCCTGCTTCCCTGGTAGTTACGCCACTGTCCTTAATGTATACTGATGTAATCACCTGTTTCTTCCTCTGACTCAGACGGCACCAAGATTGCTATACAGCGATCACCATTAGAGACTTGTTGTACTTAAGTTAGCCGGGGACGCGGAGCTAGATCCCCATAGCAACTCACCATTCCCACAGAACATGTCAGTTCCGGGTAGTGACGGAGCGCAGCGAGCCCGTACTCGTAATGAGGCGGTACATCGTGATGTGTGTCTCCGTTTGAAGAGGGCATGTGATTACTGACGCACAATGTGGGAGGAGCGGCGCATTTAAAAGGAGACGCGGGAGTATCAAAGATTGCCACTGCCACAAGAAGAGAACAGACGCACAGCCACTGCATCCGGTGCTCTGTCAACCAATATCCCTGACGAGCCGAGTCTACACTTGGTGAAACGCGTTGGGAGGTAAGAGCATAGGGCTGTATAGCACAGGCCCGAGGTTCCTGAGGCTGGGGGTCGTCCTTATAAGGACAAGTGCCCCGACTACAGCCATTAAGGTAACCACATTTAGTAGACTAGGCCAAGTAGGGCGAGCATCTAGGGAGAGTTAGGGTCCTGACTAGTAGGCTCCTCCACAGTATCCCCCCAATAGACTAGGATACTGGGCCTTATTTGCTACTACAGACCTAGTGCGCCCCCTATCTTCTATAGTGCAGGTTCTACCACACCTAACTGTCTCACTTATTTTATATGACAAAATAAAAGTTATATATTAATTTAACCACCTCCGGACCGCCGAACGCAGCGACGCGTCCTGGAGGTGGTTGATTCATTCCGCCTGGACGCGCCGGCGCGTCCTCTCGCGAGACGCGAGATTTCGGTCACAGCCGGCCCGCGCATGCGCATCGCAGGCCGGCAAAAGTTCGAGGAGAATTGCATCAGCAACCTGCCAGCCAATGATCGTCGCTGGCAGGTTGCTGATTTTTAAAAAATCGAATCACAAGCCATATAACAGATCATATTAGTAAATATGATCTGTTATATGGCTTCTCTGCTCCTCTGCTGGTCCTTTTCGTCGGTTGGATCCAGCAGAGGAGCAGACTGAACTGTGAGTACACACCAAACACTGTCCTTAGCCCCAGATCACCTTCCATCACCCCCATCATCCAAATTAACCCCTTGATCGCCCCCTGTCAATCACTTAGCGAAAGACAAAAAGTGATCAGTGTAAACTGTCACCTTTTTTTTTTCACTAGTATTGGCTGTTAGGTTTTAGGATTAGTTTAGGCCCCTTGGTTAGGTAGTTTAGGGATCAGTTAGCGCCCAGCCTACCGCACCGCAGTCCCTTATTAGCTGATTAGCGTATCGCTAATCAGCATTTGTACTTTTATAGTATCTGTAAGTGATCAAAACTGATCACGGTCAGATCTATAATTGTATTAGTGTCACCTTAGCTCGCCCTCCACCCAAAACGCAGTGTTTGCCCGATCAGGCCTGATCGGTCGCCCACACGTGCGTTCACCCACACCCGCCCCACCTGCAGTGACAAAAAATTAATTTTTTTTGATCACTGCACATTCACTTTACACGCACTGCGGCGATAAAAAAATCTGTTTTGATATTTTTTATCAACCGCAGCGGCCTCCGGTACTTCGCTAGCCTCCCCTTTGTAAGACAGGCTTGCTTTTTTTCTTGGGTAGTCTCAGGGAATACCCCTAAATTTAGTAGTCCAAAATGTCAAACAGGGGGTATTCTTCTGAAGAGGCCTACAGGATTCTGACCCAGTCGGATGAGGAATGGGAACCCTCATCTGACGAATCTAGCGGGTCAGAATATGAACCTGTAGAAAGCAGTGGCTCTCTGACCCAAAGTTCGGACGAGGAGGTGGAGGTCCCTGATAGAACCAGGCGTACCCGGCCCCGTGTCGCTAGACCACAGGTTGTGCAGGATCCGTTTCAAGAGCAGCAGAGTGGGGCTGTCGCTGCCGGATCACGTGGTGAGGCATACACCAGCAGCGCAGCCCTTCCTGGACCTAGTACCAGCACTGCCGTACAACATGGTGAAGTAGCGAGCACCAGAAGGGCAGTTGAAGCTGGTACGGTGGCACGTGCAGTAGTTACCCCGTCGCAGCCACCGCACAGACAGGCCCGTAGAGCCCCTAGAGTCCCTGAGGTGCTGGCAAACCCTGATTGGCAGTCACCAACTTCAGCCGCACCAGTAGTTCCCCCTTTCACCGCCCAGTCTGGAGTTCGGGTTGAGACGGCTCGGATTTTGAGCTGTTCTTGACTGCCGAGCTCTTGGACTTAGTCGTGGCAGAGACAAACCGGTATGCCACACAATTTATAACCGCAAACCCGGGAAGCTATTATGCCCAGCCTTTCCGGTGGAAACCAGTCCAAGTTTCCGAACTTAAAATTTTTCTGGGCCTTCTCCTCAACATGGGTCTAACTAAAAAGCATGAATTGAGGTCATATTGGTCCACGTATCGCTAATCATGCCCATGTTCTCTGCTGCTATGTCCAGGACACGATTTGAGACCATCCTGCGTTTCCTGCATTTTAGCGACAACACCACCTCCCGTCCCAGAGGCCACCCAGCTTTTGACCGGCTCCACAAAATTCGGCCCCTCATAGACCATTTCAACCAGAAATTTGCAGATTTGTATACCCCTGAGCAAAACATCTGCGTAGACGAGTCCCTAATACATTTTACCGGGCGCCTTGGTTTCAAACAATACATCCCAAGCAAGCGTGCCCGGTATGGGGTCAAATTGTATAAGCTCTGTGAAAGGGCCACAGGCTATACCCACAAATTTCGGATCTATGAGGGAAAAGATCAGACCCTGGAGCCGGTCGGTTGCCCTGACTACCTGGGGAGCAGTGGGAAGACAGTCTGGGACTTGGTGTCACCCTTATTCGGCAAGGGGTACCATCTTTATGTGGACAATTTTTACACAAGTGTGGCCCTCTTTAGGCATTTGTTTCTAGAACGGATTTGCGCCTGTGGCACCGCGCGAACTAGTCGCGTGGGCTTCCCCCAACGGCTCGTTACCACCCGTCTTGCAAGGGGGGAGAGGGCTACCTTGTGTAACGAAGAACTGCTCGCTGTGAAATGGAGAGACAAGCGTGACGTTTACATGCTCTCCTCCATTCACGCAGACACGACAATCCAAATTGAAAGGGCAACCCGTGTCATTGAAAAGCCCCTCTCAGTCCACGACTATAATGCGCTCATGGGAGGGGTGGACTTCAATGACCAGATGTTGGCTCCCTATTTAGTTTCCCGACGTACCAGACGCTGGTATAAGAAGGTGTCTGTATATTTAATTCAATTGGCTCTGTATAATAGTTTTGTTCTCTACAGTAAGGCTGGGAGAACACGATGCTTCCTCAAATTCCAGGAAGAGATCATCGAGAACCTCCTGTATCCAGGATGTTCCGTGGCCCCAACCACCAGTGTAGTTAGCCGTCTACACGAGCGACATTTCCCCTGGTACCTCAACCCGACCGCCACCCCGAAAAAAATGTTGTGTCTGTAGCAGGAGTGGAATAAGGCGTGACACCCGCTATTTCTGTCCTGACTGTCCTGACCACCCTGCCCTATGCTTAGGAAAGTGTTTCCGGAAGTACCACACACAGGTACACCTAGCATAGGGATTGCATCTCACAGGACAGGCACACAGGGCTATTAGGGCCCTTTTACTCACAGCTGCTGCAAACCTATCCTTTCACCTGGGAAAAAGTGCATAACATACTTCGCCACATCTTTGGGCGATTTGCGCTTTGCACATTGTCCCATGGGGAAGGAGAGGTTTGTTCTATAAAGGTAAAAAAAACTAAACAAAAAAAAAATACCGGTAAGTAAAAAAGTTAACATTCAGTTAAAAAAAGTTTATATGTTCTGTTCAAAAGTTAATAAATTTATTGCGTTGCGGCCTGGTTTTTTCTTTTTTGTTTTGTTTTTTTTACCTTCCAGGTGGACCAACCGATCGACTAGCTGCAGCACTGATGTGCATTCTGACAGAAGCATTGCGCTGCTGTCAGATTACACGCAAGTCGGTGTATGCGGCGCTGCAAGATGAGATTTCTCCTCTGCAGTAAAAGATACGTTTGCCGAGGCATATGAGCTGTGGAGGTGGCGGTGTTCATATACTTTGGCAAACACTTTGTATATATAAAAAAAAAAAATCCCGGCAATGATTTATTCATCCACATCGATTGATGTGAATGGAGAAATCTGGTTTGCCAGGGCATACGAGCTAAGTGGATATGGATGTTGGGCGGAGCTCCTATGTCCTTGCAGACGCCTTTCCCCTCCTTTTTCTTTTTTTGGCAGAGATTTTTTCATCCACATTGATCGATGCGAATGAAGAAATCTGTGCCGTTCATTTTTTTCTTTCAGCCCAGAGGCTGAACGGAAAAAAAAAATCTCATTACCCGTATGCTCAATATAAGGAGAATAGCAGAAACTCCTAATGCTGGGCATACATGTAATGATTGCGGAGACCCTCAAATGCCAGGGCAGTACAAACACCCCACAAATAACACCATTTTGGAAAGAAGACACCCCAAGGTATTAGCTGAGGGGCATATTGAGTCCATGAAAGATTGAAATTTTTGTCCCAAGTTAGCGGAAAGGGAGACTTTGTGAGAAAAAAATCAAAAAAATCAATTTCCGCTAACTTGTGCCCAAAAATTTTTTTTCTATGAACTCGCCATGCCCCTCATTGAATACCTTGGGGTGTCTTCTTTCCAAAATGGGGTCACATGTGGGGTATTTATACTTCCCTGGCATTTTAGGGGCCCCAAAGCGTGAGAAGAAGTCTGGTATCCAAATGTCTAAAAATGCCCTCCTAAAAGGAATTTGGGCACCTTTGCCCACCTAGGCTGCAAAAAAGTGTCACACATGTGGTATCTCTGTATTCAGGAGAAGTTGGGGAATGTGTTTTGGGGTGTCATTTTACATATACCCATGCTGGGTGAGATAAATATCTTGGTCAAATGCCAACTTTGTATAAAGAAATGGAAAAGTTGTCTTTTGCCAAGATATTTCTCTCACCCAGCATGGATATATGTAAAATGACACCCCAAAACACATTCCCCAACTTCTCCTGCATACGGAGATACCACATGTGTGACACTTTTTTGCAGCCTAGGTGGGCAAAGGGGCCCACATTCCAAAGAGCACCTTTCGGATTTCACTGGCCATTTTTTACAGAATTTGATTTCAAACTCCTTACCACACATTTGGGCCCCTAGAATGCCAGGGCAGTATAACTACCCCACAAGTGACCCCATTTTGGAAAGAAGACACCCCAAGGTATTCCGTGAGGGGCATGGCGAGTTCCTAGAATTTTTTATTTTTTGTCACAAGTTAGTGGAAAATGATGATTTTTTTTTTTTTTCCTTACAAAGTCTCATATTCCACTAACTTGTGACAAAAAATAAAAACTTCCATGAACTCACTATGCCCATCAGTGAATACCTTGGGGTGTCTTCTTTCCAAAATGGGGTCACTTGTGGGGTAGTTATACTGCCCTGGCATTCTAGGGGCCCAAATGTGTGGTAAGGAGTTTGAAATTAAATTCTGTAAAAAATGACCGGTGAAATCCGAAAGGTGCTCTTTGGAATGTGGGCCCCTTTGCCCACCTAGGCTGCAAAAAAGTGTCACACATGTGGTATCTCCGTATTCAGGAGAGGTTGGGGAATGTGTTTTGGGGTGTCATTTTACATATACCCATGCTGGGTGAGAGAAATATCTTGGCAAAAGACAACTTTTCCCATTTTTTTATACAAAGTTGGCATTTGACCAAAATATTTATCTCACCCAGCATGGGTATATGTAAAATGACACCCCAAAACACATTCCCCAACTTCTCCTGAATACGGAGATACCACATGTGTGACACTTTTTTGCAGCCTAGGTGGGCAAAGGGGCCCACATTCCAAAGAGCACCTTTCGGATTTCACTGGCCATTTTTTACAGAATTTGATTTCAAACTCCTTACCACACATTTGGGCCCCTAGAATGCCAGGGCAGTATAACTACCCCACAAGTGACCCCATTTTAGAAAGAAGACACCCAAAGGTATTCACTGATGGGCATAGTGAGTTCATAGAACTTTTTATTTTTTGTCACAAGTTAGTGGAATATGAGACTTTGTAAGTAAAAAAAAAAAATCATCATTTTCCGCTAACTTGTGACAAAAAATAAAAAGTTCTATGAACTCACTATGCCCATAAGCGAATACCTTAGGGTGTCTACTTTCCGAAATGGGGTCATTTGTGGGGTGTTTGTACTGTCTGGCCATTGTAGAACCTCAGGAAACATGACAGGTGCTCAGAAAGTCAGAGCTGCTTCAAAAAGCAGAAATTCACATTTTTGTACCATAGTTTGTAAACGCTATAACTTTTACCCAAACCATTTTTTTTTTACCCAAACATTTTTTTTTTATCAAAGACATGTATAACAATAAATTTAGAGCAAAATTTATATATGGATCTCGTTTTTTTTGCAAAATTTTACAACTGAAAGTGAAAAATGTCATTTTTTTGCAAAAAAATCGTTAAATTTCGATTAATAACAAAAAAAGTAAAATGTCAGCAGCAATGAAATACCACCAAATGAAAGCTCTATTAGTGAGAAGAAAAGGAGGTAAAATTCATTTGGGTGGTAAGTTGCATGACCGAGCAATAAACGGTGAAAGTAGTGTAGGTCAGAAGTGTAAAAAGTGGCCTGGTCTTTCAGGGTGTTTAAGCTATAGGGGCTGAGGTGGTTAAATACATCAAGGCATTCTCAGTTCCGTATATATTCTAATAATATATATTGCAGCCAGATAAAACAATAGTCCTTAAAATGACTTTTGGGTCTCTAACACCTTTCACCAGTAAACCCTGCCTAACAAACAAACCAATTCATGTTACTACACTATCTGTCCCTTCTGCTGCAGCTCTCCCTGACTAAGACTGAGCCCAACCACGTGTCATCGGGTGCTATATAGCACCCGATGACGCGTTCCGGCCAGCCAATGACTGTAATGCCAGTAGCCAACATGGTTACGGCATTACAGTGAGTGCCAGTACCTTTGCTTGCGTTTATTGGCAGCCAACAAATGTGCGGGGAGGAGACTCGAGCATCACGCTCGAGCACACGCGTGCATGCTCGCCCCAACACTATTTACAACGCTTTCTGGGTTTTTCGAATTATTACATGAAGTTTATAAAAAAAATTATATTATTGCAAAGCCTCTCACTGACCTAACCAAGAAGGCGGCGGATCTAGTCAATTGGTTGCCTGAGGCCATAGAAGCGTTTGAAACACTGAAGAGGTGTTTCGTTAACGCCCCAGTGTTGGTTCAACCAGATCAAGAGAGTCCTTTTGTGGTTGAGGTTGATGCCTATGAGGATAGGGTAAGGGCAGTAATTTCCCAAGGGTCATCAACTCTCACGAACCTGAGGCCTTGTGCTTTCTTTTATCGTAAGTTCTCTTCTACTGAGAGAAATTATGATATTGGTAATTGAGTTACTTGCTATTAAATGGACCTTTGAGGAATGGCGTAATTTTTTGGAGGGGGCTCAACATTGTGTGACAGTGCTTACTGATAAGAATTTTATATTTTTGGAATCTTCTAAATGTTTGAATCCCAGACAGTCTAGGTGGGCATTGTTCTTTACACGCTTTACCTTTTGCATTAGTTTCAGTGCCTTTCAGTCTCCTGATACTCCACCAGAACCTATTTTGCTGGCAGGTATAATTGTGGCTGTGGTCTCTTCCGATTTGACGACAGAGATTACTGCAGGACAACACTTGGCTCTGGTACAATCCCCTAATGATAAGTTTTTGTCCCTGGTCATTAGTCCTCAGACTATTTGGTGAGTGCCACAATTCTGTTTTTAGTGGGCATCCTGGCATTAATGCCACCAAGGAACTAGTTTCCAGGTTTTACTGGTGGCCCACCTTGTTTAGAGATATCTAGTCATATGAGTCCTCTTGTGAGGTTTGTGCCAGGTCCTAGACTCCTAGGTTCCATCCGGTCGGTGAGTTGCGACCGCTGCCTATCCCTAATAGACCTTGGTCCCATATTTCCATGGATTTTATTACCAACCTACCGGTTTCAGAGGGTAAGTCAATTGTGTAGGTAGTTGTTGACAGGTTTAGCAAAATGGTTAATTTCATTTCTCTGTCAAAATTGCCCAATGCTAAAACTTTAGCTTCCCTTTTCATGCACCAGGTAATACGTCTACATGGAATTCTAGAGAATGTGGTTTCAGATAGAGGTGTTCAATTCGTTTCAAAATTTTGGAGGACCTTTTATCATAAATTTAATATTTCTCTATCTGTTTCTTCGGCCTTTCATCCTGAAACCAACGGTCAAACTGAATGTTAAAACCAGTCTCTGGAACAGTATTTGAGGTGTTACGTCTACGACAACCAACATCTTTGGGTGAAACATTTGTCCTTGCCATTAATAATCAAGTGAACTTGTCTACTGGTATGTCTACTTTCTTTTGTAATCTTGGATTTCATCCGTGATTTAGCTCATTCTGGCCATCTTCCTCTCAGATTCCTGAAGCTGATTTGGTAGTTAAAGAACTGTGCACAGTCTGAGCCCAGGTTCAGACGAACCTGAAAAAAGTCCAGGAGGTTCAAAAGATTAATGCTAACAAAAGGCGCTCTAGAGAGGTGGATTTTGGGTTGGGAGACAAGGTGGGGTTATCCACCAAGAATTTGCGTCTTAAAATACCTTCGGCTAAATTTACACCTCGATTTATTGGCCTCATGAGATTGACATCATTAACCCTGTGTCTTTTAAGTTACTGTTACCTGACTCCAGATAAGGTTGCCGGTCAACTAGAATACGAGGTTTCTAGAATCCTTGATGTGAGGAAAGTTTGTAATTCTTTGTGATATCAAGTTCACTGGAAGGGTTTTGGTCCTGAAGAGAGGCCTTGGGTGCCAGCGAGAAAAATGCATGCTACAAGGTTGGTGAGAAGATTCCATTTGGCTCACACAGAAAAACCAACGCCAGTGATTATGGGTCCGGTGGCCCCTCGTGGAAGGGGGTTACTGTAACGGGGAGCCGGCGACTCACTCGATCCCTGCAGTGCATCCTATCCCTGAGGAGGAGCGAGGACGCGGCCGGCGTCCTCGTCTCCAAAATAACAAGGGGGCAGGGAGGACCCGGCCGCGCACGCCTCCTCAGCGTGGCCGGCGTCCTTCATCCCCTAGGCAACGAGCAGGGGGGGAACTGAGCGCCAATGGCAATGAGTCGCCACTCAGGTGTTTAGATCTGATGGACATGGGTCACGTGACGCTGGCTATGTCAGAGGATCCATTAATTAGACCTATTTAAAGAGGTGACCTGCCAGCCACAGGTTGCCTGTGATTGGTATTATTACCTCACTAGCGTTCACTGCATGTGTGACTTCCTTTGTTTGACTTCGACTTGTATTTGACCTTGACCTGGTGTTAACCCTTGTACTGACTCGATCTCTTGGCTACTGACCTCGTCTTGTATTGACTTCGATTTTGTATTAACCATTTGTGCTTGTGTTACCTCCTGGCTCTTGACTTCCAGTTGTTCCTGTTGTGGTACCTTCCCAGCCTGGGAAACTTTGCGCTTCTGCTTGTTCTGTCTTGGTCTTTTTTTATCTTCCCTCGTTATTTCCTTCCTTTAGGCCCCTGCATGTACGTAAGCTAGGGACTTCCGCCCAGTTGTACCCTGTCAGTAAGGATGGACTGTGCAAGTAGGTAGGGATAGAGTAGTGGGTGGAGTTTAGGGCTGCACTTATCCCTACCTTTTCGTGATAACTTTGGATCAAATTCCTCTTCAAATGCTTCACATCACTCAACACTCAAGATTACTCTGTAGGTTTTCTCATCCACTGATTGTACATTACATTGCTGCAAATTTGCCATATGCTAAGCCATGGTGGCAAATCCACAGTGTTTATGCTATGTGTGGGCATACCCTTATGATGGTTTCACTCAGAGCATTTTTTTTTAAAAGACACCAGTTTTGTTGCAGTTTTTCGAGCCAAAGCCAGAAGTGGATCAAGCAGGAAGGAGAAGTATAAATGTCTTCTTTGTACTTTATTTCCAAATCCACTTCTGGCACTAGCGCAAAAAACTTTATGAAAACTGCCACAAAAACTGCAGCAATTAAAAAAAAAATACTGGCTAGGATTTACTAATCCTATACATGGTGTAAATTTAGACAGCCTGTCTAGACCTGTCATTTGTCGAGTTAGTGGGCAAAAAGCATAAATTTATTGCTTTACTATGTTGATCGATCTCTGCCTGGGACTAGACGTAGAGTGCCGGCCCACATTTTCAATCTAACGTTTGTAACAAATATGTTTTTGTGTTGCAATTTTCTTAGAGCCATATTTTTTAAATTTTTCTGGCTGTGGTGTGGGGGCTCATTTTTCGTTGGATGAGGTGACGTTTTTATTGCTACAATTTTGGAGTACATACGACTTTTTGATTAACATTATGTTATTTGGAAGGTGAGGTAGCTAAAAAAGCTGTTTTGGCTAATGTTTATATATATATATTTTTTTTACAGTGTTCACCTGATGGGGTAGATCATATTATACATAAATTCACAAATTGACAGGTATGCAACCCTATTGTATAGCAAATAAATATTCCAGCAAAGAGGGTTGCTTTAAAACAAAAAAGTTTTATTGAATATACATTTTTTTTTTAAAGGAAGGAAGGGGAAGTAGCAAAATATATGAGACAGGGGAAGAAAACAATCAGAGAGTCACTGTGTGTGAGACACAGCAAAGCTAACGCTCTCTGAATTCCACCCCTGCATCACTTGCTAAAAAAAAGTAAACTGAGGTCCTATTGAATGTAATAGGCCATGTCACTAATTAATACCAAAAGTGTGGTTTGCAACAATATGGCAGTAAGCGTCCCCCATGCACATGGCCCCAAAACTCTGTGCCACTGTTCAATCCAAAACAAGGGGGAACACACGCTGCTCAAACACTCACGCTGGTGTCACCTGCTGTTCAGCAGCTGTTGCAAGCCACACAAAAACAGGCATATCAGCACGCAATGAGCAGTGATAGGAATGATCTATTGCATCCGCGTGAAGGTGAAGGAGGTGGTGAACAGATGCGCATCATAGCAAATTATGATGGTGCGCAGGGCCCAGTGAGAGAGATTTTATCACAATATTGGGGTATTTTACAGGCTGACCCCGATATAGGACATCTGGTAGGGAATGCTCCATCAATCAAGCAATCCTCTTTGCTGGAATATTTAGATCATGTAATACTTTTATAGATATGGCTGTCAGGAACGTGGCAATACCAAATATGTCTATTTTTATTTATTTTTTTGACATCTTTTAAATGACTTAATTTGGGAAATTTCTTTTTTTTTTATAAAATACTTTATTACTTTTATTTTTAATTTTTTTATTTTACACTTTGTGTCCCCATAAGATCATACAAGACCTCTGGGGGACATTTAACTTCACTTTTTTTTTTTTTCCACTATTGATTTCTCCTATAACTGGGGCAGACAAAGCAGCCCCAGTTACAGGGGAAATACACTCCCAGAGAGGCTATACAGCATTATACTATACTGTACAGCCACAGTGCAGGGCTCATTGTGGTCCATGGAAGACCCGACAGCTCCTGCACTCTCCCGGCCAAGGCGGTCACATGGTCACCGGGCGGGGACAGCATAGTGCTTCCTTGCTGTATACACAGCGCCCGTTCAGCACTGTGTATACAGCATTCTAGAAGGCAGGGACACCCAGGAATGGTCTCTGCCTTCTCCCTGGGGTGCCCTGTTGTCACTGACAGCAGGCCCCCGGCACAGCAGCTGCACAATTAGCGTGCAGCTGCTATCTCTGAAAATATGTTCTAAAACGTCAAATCAGAGATAAACCCGACCGCCCAGGATGTTTATAGTCAATGGGCGGTCGGAAAGTGGTTAAAGATGAAAAATTGAGGATCCTTTATTCGCCCATATGTAACTTTTTATCTCAACTTAGTGGAGACTTTTTTAAGCCCTGCTGAGCTGGTTTGAAATACTGCATCTGGCTGAATAAAAAATCCACATCTTCACCGATTCATCTCTAACTTGGAGCGCTGGCTTTTCACACTTATGTACAAGTAATTTCAGGCTGATTTCCGTAATGCATATATAAATTCAGTTTCCACATTGTTACCATGTTTTTAGTGACTTTGATTCCTATGATACCGTAAACTGTTGGGCAGAAGCAAAAATATAGTCTGTCTCTCATATTGCATAATTTTCTTTGGGCATCCAACAGGAAGAACCATACCCCTGTCATAATAACTGGTGCTAGTGAAGTTAGTTTTGTAAGCACTTTGGGAGTAACTACCAGGGTAGAAGACATAGCAGCTGTAATGGAAACATAGAAACATAGAAACATAGAATGTGTCGGCAGATAAGAACCATTTGGCCCATCTAGTCTGCCCAATATATCTGAATCCTATGAATAGTCCCTGGCCCTATCTTATATGAAGGATAGCCTTATGCCTATCCCATGCATGCTTAAACCCCTTCACTGTATTTGCAGCTACCACTTCTGCAGGAAGGCTATTCCATGCATCCACTACTCTCTCAGTAAAGTAATACTTCCTTATATTACTTTTAAACCTTTGCCCCTCTAATTTAAAACTGTGTCCTCTTGTGGTAGTTTTTCTTCTTTTAAATATGCTCTCCTCCTTTACCGAGTTGATTCCCTTTATGTATTTAAAAGTTTCTATCATATCCCTTCTGTCTCTTCTTTCTTCCAAGCTATACATATTAAGGTCCTTTAACCTTTCCTGGTAAGTTTTATCCTGCAATCCATGTACTAGTTTAGTAGCTCTTCTCTGAACTCTCTCTAGAGTATCTATATCCTTCTGGAGATATGGCCTCCAGAAGGATAGTATTGTACTGCGCACAATACTCCAAGTGAGGTCTCACCAGTGTTCTGTACAGCGGCATAAGCAGTTTACTCTTTCTACTGCTTATACCTCTCCCTATACATCCAAGCATTCTGCTGGCATTTCGTGCTGCTCTATTACATTGTCTTCCCACCTTTAAGTCTTCTGAAATAATTACTCCTAAATCCCTTTCCTCAGATACTGAGGTCAGGACTGTGTCAAATATTCTATATTCTGCCCTTGGGTTTTTACGCCCCAGGTGCATTATCTTGCACTTATCCACATTAAATTTCAGTTGCCAGAGTTCTGACCATTCTTCTAGTTTTCCTAAATCCTTTTCCATTTGTCGTTTCCCTCCAGGAACATCAACCCTGTTACATATCTTTGTGTCATCAGCAAAAAGACAAACCTTACCATCGAGGCCTTTTGCAATATCACTTATGAAGATATTAAACAAAATTGGTCCCAGTACAGATACCTGTGGAACCCCACTGGTAACATGACCTTGTTTTGAATGTTCTCCATTGACTACAACCCTCTGTTGTCTGTCACTCAGCCACTGCCTAATCCACTCAACAATATGGGAGTCCATGCTCAATGACTGCAGTTTATTGATAAGTCTTCAATGTGGGACAGTGTCAAAAGCCTTACTAAAATCTAGATATGCGATGTCTACTGCACCTCCACCGTCTATTATTTTAGTCACCCAGTCAAAAAAATCTATAAGATTTGTTTGACATGATCTCCCTGAAGTAAACCCATGTTGTTTTTCATCTTGCAATCCATGGGATTTTAGATGTTCGACAATCCTATCCTTTAATAGGGTTTCCATTAATTTGCCTACTATTGATGTCAGACTCACTGGTCTATAGTTGCTCGATTCCTCCCTACTACCTTTCTTGTGAATGGGCACGACATTTGCCAATTTCCAATCTTCCGGGACGACTCCTGTTACTAATGATTGGTTAAATAAATCTGTTAACGGTTTTGCCAGCTCACCACTAAGCTCTTTTAATAATTTTGGGTGTATCTCATCAGGCCCCTGTGACTTATTTGTCTTCACCTTAGACAGCAAACTTAGAACATCTTCCTCTGTAAAGATACATGCATCAAACGATTTATTAGTCATCCTTTCTAGTGGAGGTCCTTCTCCTTTTTCTTTTGTAAAAACTGAACAGAAGTATTCATTAAGGCAGTCGGCTAGCCCTTTATTCTCTTCTACATACCTTCCGTCCTTTGTTTTTAATTTAGTTATTCCTTGTTTTAATTTCCTTTTTTCATTTATATATCTGAAGAATGTCTTATCCCCTTTTTTCATAGACTGAGCTAGTTTTTCTTCTGCCTGCGCTTTAGAAGTTCTTATAACTTGCTTGGCCTCTCTCTGCCTAATCTTGTAGATTTCCTTATCTTCATTGCTCTGGGTTTTTTTATAATTACAAAATGCTAGCTTTTTATTTTTAATGATTTGGGCCACTTCTGCTGAGTACCACAGTGGTCTCTTCCTTTTTTTGCTTTTACTGACAAGTCTAATGCAATTTTCTGTTGCCTTCAATAATGCACCTTTTAAGTAGTCCCATTTCTCCTGGACTCCATGTAATCCGTTCCAGTCTGATAAGGACTCATTTATGACTAATTTCATTTTTGAATGGAGCCCGACAACAATTTCATTTTTGAATGGAGCCCGACAACAAAAGATACTCATCTATCTTCAAACATAAGATGCAGTTAGTAATGACTATGGATGATGATAGAGAATTTCACTTTTTTGCATTATACCTGTACTGTGACATCATAAGTTCATTTTGTCGCGAGGTTACCATTATATTTCTCTTTCCTGTGCTGTGATCACTGTGTATATGATGACCTTCTTTTGTGCGTATTATCCCTGTACTGTGACATCACCGTTTGAATAACTGCTGTTAAGTCACCTTGCAGTTTATGCCTGTACTGTGACATCCATGTGTACATTATTTAAACTTAATTGTGACATCACTGTTTTTATTATCCTTATGTGTTAGGTAAACCAAATTAATTATAAACTTTTCCCATTCTGAAATTGCTACTGAAGGTGGTCATGGTGGAGTGGGGTTCAATTCCACCGTTTGTTATTGGGCCCCATGCTTACTTGTTATTCCCCTGTCAGGCTATCAAAAATGCTACAAGGCACTTGAAATTAGCAGATCATAGGACACAGAAATAAGACCAGAACACTTTCTCACACTTTACAGCTCCATCATAGTAAGTGTATTTGAGTAAATCTTGTATTGAGTTCTGCTGAGGAACCATGGGTAGCCCAAAGGGAGCTATGACACTTCATTTTGTAAAGTAAATTGTTAAAGTCCACACAATAGTCTTGCAAAGTGACTCACTTCTTTACTTGACAGTGGCATAAAGATTTGTATTTTTATACCAACTAATATTTTCCTTATGTCTTTCTTCATGAGATTTATTCCTCCTCAATATTTATTCCTCCCAATATTTTCTACTGTAGATATCTAGGCTTTCCTTGGAGAATTTAAGAGACAAAGCCAAAACAATTTGAATGCTATGAAAGGGTCTACACTGCTGTAGTTATTCATTAGAGGGGACTTGTACGCACAATACATGTCATTTATAAAACAGCAGGTTTGCTTTTTCTTAGCTTGCATTGTGCAACATGGTGTACAACTGAAAAGAGAAGAAACTATTTGATCATGGCTACAAACTGTTTAAATCCTAACATTTCTGAAAGATAAACAGTATCTCACAAAAGTGAGTACACCCCTCACATTTTTGTAAATATTTTATTCTATCTTTTCATGGGACAATACTGAAGATATAACACTTTGATACAATGTAAAGTAGTCAGTGTACAGCTTGTATAACAGTGTAAATTTGGTGTGCCCTCAAAATAACGCAACACACAGCCATTATTGTCTAAACCGCTGGCAACAAGAGTGAGTACACCCCTAAGTGAAAATGGCCAGATTGTGCCCAATTAGCAATTTTCCCTCCCCGGTAGCATATGACTTGTTAGTGTTACAAGGTCTCAGGTGTTAATCGGGAGCAGGTATGTTAAGCTTGATGTCATTGCTCTCACACTCTCTTGTACTGGTCACTGGAAGTTCAACATGGCACCTCATGACAAATAACTCTTTAAGGATCTGAAAAAAAAATTGTTGCTCTACATAAAGATGGCCTAGGCTATAAGAATATTGCCAACACCCTGAAACTGAGCTGCAGCACAGTGGCCAAGACTATACAAGGGTTTAACAAGACAGGTTCCACTCAGAACAGCCCTCACAATGGTTGACCAAAGATGTTGAGTGCACGTGCTCAGCATCCTATGCAGAGGTTGTCTTTTCAAAATAGACTTATGAGTGCTGTAAGCATTACTGCAGAGGTTAAAGGGGTGGGGGGTCAGCCTGTCCGTGCTCAGACCATATACCGCACACTGCATCAAATTGGTTTGCATGGCAGTTTGTACCAGAAGGAAGCCTCTTTTAAAGATAATGCACAAGAAAGCCCACAAACAGTTTGCTGCAGACAAGCAGACTAAGGACATGGATTACTGGAACCATGTCCTGTGGTCTAATGAGACCAAGATAAACTTATATGGTTCAGATGGTGTCAAGCGTGTGTGGTAGCAACCAGGTGAGGAGTAGAAAGACAAGGGTGTCCTGTCACCATGCATGGTGGTAGGAGTGTCATGATTTGGGGCTGCATGAGTGCTGCTGTCTTTGGGGAGCTACAGTTCTTTGAGAAAAATATGGATGTCAACATGTTCTGTTACATACTGAAGCAGAGCATGATCCCCTCCCTTCGGAAACTGGGCTGCAAGGCAGTATTCCAACATGACCCCAAACACAACTCCAAGACGACCAATGTCTTGCTAAAGAAACCAAGGGTAAAGGTGCTGGACTGGCCATGCATGTCTCGAGACCAAAACCATATTGAGCATTTGTGGGGCATCCTCAAATGGAAGATGGAAGAGCGCAAGGTCTCTAACATCCACCAGCTCTGTGATGTCATCATAGAGTAGTGGAAGAGGATTCAGTGGCAACCTGTGAAGCTCTAGTGAACTCCATGTCCAATAGACTGCATTGCTGGAAAATAATGGCGGGCAAACAAAATATTGACACTTTGGCACAATTTGGCCATTTTCACTTAGGGGTGTATTCACTTTTGTTGCCAGCGGTTTAGACATTAATGGCTGTGTGTTTAGTTATTTTGAGGGCAGACCAAATTTCCACTGTTATACAACAAGCTGTACACTCACTACTTTACATTGTATCAAAGTGTCATATCTGTGTCAGTGTTGTCCCATGAAAAGATATAATAAAATATTTACAAAAATGTGAGGGGTGTACTCACTTTTGTGGGATACTGTAACAATAAACTGTTATCTGTTATACTGTTATAACCTAATAATAAAGGTATATTCTCTATGGAAAGCGGATGTACCCATTGATTTACATGTGTTTATTCACACATCAGTAATTTTTCACTTAGGGCTCATGCACACTACCGTATGTACAGTCCTATCTTTGTCCGTAATGCGGACAATAATTAGGACATGTTATATTTTTTGCGGAACGGACATACGGAAATGCAATACACACAGAGTAACTTCCGTTTTTTTTTTGTTTGTTTTGCGGACCCATTGAAATGGATGTTTCTGCATATGGTCCGCAAAAAAATGGAACGGACACGGAAAGAAAAAACTTTTGTGTGCATGAGCCCTGACTGTAGGTCAGTAGAAAAATCATAGAGACATGTATTACTTTAGTCTGTGATGCATGTCTCCGTGGACGTGTCTGCCATTTCTCTGACAGACATCAATTACAGACACAAGCCCATGTATTAGACCTGCAGATAGTCGACCAGATCACCGCTAATAAGCATTTGTAGGAACGCTCATTAGCAAGTGCCACCGATTACCCAATGAACAAGCAAATGTTAGTTCATGGGGTAATCAAATTTTTATGCATGATAAGAAATCATTGTTTTCTGGCGGCAGATAGTGCTGTCTAATCACAGTCTGCTGCAGGCAAATAATGATTCTGTATGGGGATGAGCAATAGCATTAGCGATTGCTCCTCCCCATACTGTGGAAGTAATCACTGCATGTAATAGCAGCAGTCTCCTTCACTGACGAACAGGCAATTGACTTGAAGGAATGCTTCCTTCCCGGCAATCGAAATACTAATCTGCAGGTCTAATTCAGCCCTTACAGCTACATTGTAGGGATATACAGTCAGGTCCATAAATATTAGGACATCGACACAATTCTAACATTTATGGCTCTATACACCACCACAATGGATTTGAAATGAAACGAATAGGATGTGCTTTAAGTGCAGACTGTCAGCTTTAATTTGAGGGTATTTACATCCGAATCAGGTGAACGGTGTAGGAATTACAACAGTTTGCATATGTGCCTCCCACTTGTTAAGAGACCAAAAGTAATGGGACAATTGGCTTCTCAGCTGTTCCATGGCCAGGTGTGTGTTATTCCCTCATTATTCCAATTGCAATGAGCAGATAAAAGGTCCAGAGTTCATTTCAAGTGTGCTATTTGCATTTGGAATCTGTTGCTGTCAACTCTCAAGATGAGATCCAAAGAGCTGTCACTATCAGTGAAGCAAGCCATCATTAGGCTGTAAAAACAAAACAAACCCATCAGAGAGATATCAAAAACATTAGGTGTGGCCAAAACAACTGTTTGGAACATTCTTAAAAAGAAGAAACGCACCGGTGAGCTCAGAAATACCAAAAGACCCGGAAGACCACGGAAAACAACTGTGATGGATGACTGAAGAATTCTTTCCCTGGTGAAGAAAACACCCTTCACAACAGTTGGCCAGATCAAGAACACTCTCTAGGAAGTAGGTGTATGTGTGTCAAAGTCAACAATCAAGAGAAGACTTCACCAGAGTGAATACAGAGGGTTCACCACAAGATGTAAACCATTGGTGAGCCTCAAAAACAGGAAGGCCAGATTAGAGTTTGCCAAACAACATCTAAAAAAGACTTTACAGTTCTGGAACAACATCCTAGGGACAGATGAGACCAAAATCAATTTGTACCAGAGTGATGGGAAGAGAAGAGTATGGAGAAGGAAAGGAACTACTCATGATCCTAAGCATACCACCTCATCAGTGAAGCATGGTGGTGGTAGTGTCATGGCATGGGCATGTATGGCTGCCAATGGAACTGGTTCTCTTGCATTTATTGATGATGTGACTGCTGACAAAAGCAGCAGGATGAATTCTGAAGCGTTTCGGGCAATATTATCTGTTCATATTCAGCCAAATGCTTCAGAACTCATTGGACGGCTGTCACAGCCAGACAGTTGAGAAGCTCTGACAGGAGCCTTTCAGATCCTCCTCCTTGAATTTCTTTGTTTTGGTTTAGTTTCTCATCTCGTTAGTCTATCTCAGCTGTCATGCTGTTGGACTGATTGCTGCCCTTTAAGTTCCTCCCCAGAATGCAGTAGTGTGCGGCTTATACAACTTCCTGGAGTGTGTGCGCGCGCATGCTGTTCCTTGTTCACAGTCCCCAGTCATCTGCAAGATAAGTTCTGTTTATGTATTTATGATTTTCTGTTTTCTGGATCCAGGTGACCCTGACTCCCTCCGTGTCTGTGTAGGGAGCCGGTGGTCGTGTCCCCTCACTATTGTAGGGTCTTCAGGTGTAAGATAGTCGAGGTTCGTGGATATGCGCCCATCCACATTTGGGGTGGTCGCATAGGCTGAGCAATAAGGGAGAGCGGCAGGTCTCTTGCAGGGGTCTCCCCTTTTGTTCCTTAGTTGTGGATCCAGTGAGTCATTGTTTAGATTATTGTCTTGTTTCCTGTACACCATCCGTGACATTATAAGCCGCCAAAACCGTCTCAAGCATGGATCCGGTTTCACTTTTGGCTGAGTGCTTCCAGGGTCTTTCATTGGAGGTAGCTGATCTCCGTAAGACTTTTTCTCAGTTTCAAGTGACCGGTTCAGCTTGCGTTCATGGAGTTTGTTCTGAGCCTAAGATCTCGCTCCCGGATACGTTCTCCGGGGGTAGTGAGTATTTTGTGCGTTTTAGAGAGGCTTGCAAACTCCATTTTCGCCTTCTTCCCCATTCCTCTGGTGATGAAAAACGGAGGGTGGGGATCATTATATCACTGCTCAGGGGTAACGCTCAATCCTGGGCCTTTTCTCTGCCGGAGGGGGCACGGCCCCTCCGTTCAGTGGATGAATTCTTTTTAGCCCTGGGTCAGATATATGATGATCCGGATCGTATTGCTCTGGCTGAGTCTAGACTACGTCTGTTATGCCAGGGTAAACAATCCGCAGAGATATACTGCTCAGAATTTCGGAGATGGGCAGCTGATACTGGTTGGAATGATGCTGCACTCCGAAGTCAATTTTGCCATGGTCTTTCAGAGAGATTGAAAGATGCATTTGCCTTTCATGAGAGACCTACCTCCTTGGATTCTGCTATGTCTCAGGCCGTTCGTATTGACAGGCGTCTTAGAGAGAGAGGAGAGATCTCTCCTTCCTGTCATACTCAGTCCCGGGACAGTGCAGCGGTCTCTTTCTGTGCGCATGGGTCTCAGTCGCTGTCAGCCCCTTCTGAGCAGGAGCCCATGCAGCTGGGGTTGATTGCCTCTGACGATAGAAGATTCAGCCTGCATGGGAGGGTTTGTTTTTATTGTGGAGGTATAAATCATTTGGCAAATGTTTGTCCCTCTAGGAGATTCAGGCAGTTTTCTGGGAGTAATAAAGAAACTAAAAGGAAAAAATCTTTTAAAAATGTTCCGTCTGTTACTATTGGCAGGGTTGAGGCGGAAATTGAAGGTTTTCCGTTTGCTTGTAGTTCCCGTTTTGTCCTGCCTGCTAGGGTGGCGCTAGAGAGCAAAAGCATTTTTTGTGAGATTTTTGTGGATAGTGGAGCAGCTGTCAATCTCATTGATAATCAATTTGCAATAACTCATGGTTTCCAGGTATGCACTTTGGGAAAGGATATTCCTGTTTTTGCTATTGATTCCGCTCCACTTTCTCAGAAATCATTAAAGGGCATAGTTCACAATATCCGTTTAATTGTCAGTGATGCTCATGTTGAGGATGTGTCATGTTTCGTCCTTAGCGGTTTCCCTACTCCTCTAGTGTTGGGGCTACCCTGGCTCACTAAACATAACCCCACCATTGATTGGCAAGCGAGGCAAATAAATGGTTGGAGTGACTTTTGCAGAGAGAATTGCCTCATGACATCTGTTTCTGAGGTTTCTACTAAGACTGTACCACCTTTCCTCTCTGAATTTTCGGATGTCTTCTCTGAGAGTGGAGTTCAGGATTTGCCCCTGCACAGGGAGTACGATTGCCCTATTAATCTCATCCCAGGCGCCAAGCTGCCTAAATCTCGTTTATACAATCTTTCCCAACCTGAGAGGGTCGCTATGCGTGCTTATATCTCTGAGAGTCTGAGAAAAGGACACATACGACCCTCGAAGTCACCTGTTGCCGCTGGTTTTTTCTTTGTTAAGAAAAAAGATGGTTCTTTAAGACCTTGTCTGGTTTTCAGGGAGCTGAACAGTATCACTATTCGTGACCCTTATCCGCTTCTTCTGATCCCGGACCTGTTTAACCAGGTTGCTGGGGCTAAAGTCTTTTCCAAATTAGACCTAAGAGGGGCATGCAACCTGGTCAGGGTCAGAGAAGGAGACGAATGGAAGACGGCTTTCAATACCCCTGAGGGCCATTTTGAGAATTTGGTTATGCCTTTTGGTTTGATGAATGCCCCAGCCGTTTTTCAGCATTTCGTGAACAGCATTTTTTATCATTTAATGGGAAAATTTGTATTAGTGTATTTGGATGACATTTTGATTTTTTCTCCTGATTTCAAGACTCATAAGGAACATTTACGTCAGGTCTTGCTCATCCTGCGGGAGAATAAATTATACGCGAAACTGGAAAAATGTGTGTTTGCGGTTCCAGAAATTCAATTTCTGGGGTTTCTTCTCTCCGCTTCTGGTTTTCGCATGGACCCCGAGAAGGTCCGCGCTGTGCTTGAGTGGGAGCTTCCTGAGAATCAGAAGGCGCTGATGCGTTTTTTGGGCTTTGCCAATTATTACAGGAAATGTATTTTGAATTATTCCTCTGTTGTTAAACCACTCACTGATATGACCAGAAAGGGGGTAGATTTTTCTTCCTGGTCGGTAGAGGCGCGTAAGGCCTTTTCTAATATCAAGGAGAGTTTTGCTTCCGCTCCCATCTTGGTACAACCTGATATTTCATTACCCTTCATAGTTGAGGTTGATGCTTCTGAGGTAGGGGTGGGTGCGGTCTTGTCTCAGGGTTCCTCTCCTGCCAAATGGCAACCGTGTGCCTTTTTCTCAAAGAAACTCTCCTCCGCAGAGAGAAATTATGATGTGGGAGATAGGGAATTATTGGCCATCAAGTTGGCTTTTGAAGAATGGCGTCATTGGCTAGAGGGAGCCAGACACCCTATTACTGTGTTTACTGACCATAAAAATCTGGCCTACTTGGAGTCATCCAAGCGTCTGAACCCGAGACAGGCTAGATGGTCTTTGTTCTTTTCAAGGTTTAATTTTGTTGTCACGTTCCGCCCTGGGGTTAAAAATGTGAAGGCAGATGCCCTGTCACGTTGTTTTCCGGGAGGTGGGAATTTTGAAGACCCGGGTCCCATTTTGGCTGAAGGTGTGGTGGTCTCTGCTCTTTTTCCTGAATTGGAGGCAGAGGTGCAGGCAGCCCAGTCAGAGGCTCCTGATCTTTGTCCTCCTGGGAGGTTGTTTGTGCCTCTCGCTTTGAGACACAAGATTTTTAAGGAACACCACGATACGGTCCTTGCTGGGCACCCGGGGGCAAGAGCCACACTGGATCTCATCGCTCGGAGATTCTGGTGGCCTGCGCTTCGTAAGTCGGTTGAGGGTTTTGTGGCAGCTTGCGAGACTTGCGCTCGTGCCAAAGTCCCTCATTCACGGCGATCAGGTCCTCTCCTTCCCTTACCCATTCCTTCCCGTCCTTGGACACATCTGTCCATGGACTTCATAACGGACTTGCCTCGTTCCTCGGGGAAGACTGTGATTCTGGTGTTGGTGGACCGTTTTAGCAAAATGGTGCATTTCATCCCTTTTCCTGGTTTGCCCAATGCTAAGACGCTGGCGCAGGCATTTATTGACCACATTGTCAAATTGCATGGTATTCCTTCAGACATAGTCTCTGATAGGGGCACGCAGTTTGTTTCCAGATTCTGGAAGGCTTTCTGTTCTCGCTTGGGGGTTCGGTTGTCATTCTCTTCTGCTTTCCACCCGCAGTCGAATGGCCAGACAGAGCGCGTCAATCAGAATCTGGAGACATATCTGCGCTGTTTTGTGGCGGAGAATCAGGAGGATTGGTGTTCTTTTTTGTCCCTTGCTGAGTTTGCTTTAAATAACCGTCGTCAGGAGTCCTCTGATAAGTCACCATTTTTTGGTGCATATGGGTTTCATCCGCAGTTTGGGACTTTCTCGGGAGAGGGGTCTTCTGGTTTACCTGATGAGGACAGATTCTCCTCGTCTTTGTCATCTATTTGGCAAAAAGATTCAGGATAATCTAAAGAGCATGAGTGAGAGATATAAGCGTGTGGCAGATAAGAGACGTGTGCCTGGTCCGGACCTGAATGTTGGTGATCTGGTGTGGTTGTCTACCAAGAATATCAGATTGAAGGTTCCCTCCTGGAAGTTGGGTCTTAGGTTTATTGGGCCTTACAAGATCCTGTCTGTCATCAATCCTGTTGCCTACCGTCTTGATTAGGGATGAGCGAACCCGAACTGCATAGTTCTGGTTCGTACCGAATTTTGGGGTGTCCGTGACACGGACCCGAACCCGAACATTTTCGTAAAAGTCCGGGTTCGGTGTTCGGCGCTTTCTTGGCGCTTTTTGAAAGGCTGCAAAGCAGCCAATCAACAAGCGTCATACTACTTGGCCCAAGAGGCCATCACAGTCATGCCTACTATTAACATGGCTGTGATTGGCCAGTGCACCATGTGACCCAGCCTCTATTTAAGCTGGAGTCACGTAGCGCCGCACGTCACTCTGCTATGATCAGTATAGGGAGAGGTTGCAGCTGCGACGTTAGGGCGAGATTAGGCAGATTAACTCCTCCAAAAGACTTCATTCTGTGATCGATCTGCAGCTGTGGATCATTGAAGTGCTATTATTGACTTGCTCACTTTTTTGAGGCTGCCCAGAGCGTTTTTAGATCACTTTTTTTCTGGGGTGATCGGCGGCCATTTTGTGACTTGTGGTGCGCCAGCACGAGCTATCACCAAGTGTATTTAACCATCGATAGTGTGGTTATTTTGTGCTATATCCTACATCAGCTGCAGGCTGAGCCTGTGTCACCGAAGTGCATTTAACCATCAACAGTCTGGTTATTTTTTGGCCATATACTACATCAGCTGCAGGCTGAGCCTGTGTCACCCAAGTGCATTTAACCATCAACAGTCTGATTATTTTTTGGCCATATACTACATCAGCTGCAGGCTGAGCCTGTGTCACCCAAGTGTATTTAACCATCGATAGTGTGCTTATTTTGTGCTATATCCTACATCAGCTGCAGGCTGAGCCTGTGTCACCCAAGTGCATTTAACCATCAACAGTCTGATTATTTTTTGTCCATATACTACATCTGGTGCAGGCTGAGCCTGTGTCACCCAAGTGCATTTAACCATCAACAGTCTGATTATTTTTTTGGCCATATACTACATCTGGTGCAGGCTGAGCCTGTGTCACCCAAGTGCATTTAACCATCAACAGTGTGGTTATTTTTTTGCCATATATTACATCAGGGGCTAGTTGAGCCTGTCATCCAGCGCCTAAAAAATAGACCTGACATTTCTATTCAACCAAATCTGCACAGTTTTAGCTGGTCAAGTAATTTGTAGTGACCGTAAAAGCAGACTTTTTGTTCTGGGTTGAAAAAGCATTCCCAAATTTGCCATTCTCAAAATAACTAGTTTGTGGTATTTGAGGCCTACTTGAAATCTATCCCAAAAAGAAAATCTTACATTGAAGGTATTGATAGTGTCATTCAGAAAAACCTAAGACACACGCTAGCGTGCTGATAGAAGTGTCATTCTGTGATTAAACCTATAACTGTCACACAGCGCAAAAAAAAAACAGGTCTCACATCTCTATTCAACCAAATCTGCACAGTTTTAGCTGGTCAAGTTATTTGTAGTGACCGTAAAAGCAGACTTTTTGTTCTGGGTTGAAAAAGCATTCCCAAATTTGCCATTCTGAAAATAACTAGTTTGTGGTATTTGAGGCCTACTTGAAATCTATCCCAAAAAGAAAATCTTACATTGAAGGTATTGATAGTGTCATTCAGAAAAACCTAAGACACACGCTAGCGTGCTGATAGAAGTTTCATTCTGTGATTAAACCTATAACTGTCACACAGCGCAAAAAAAAACAGGTCTCACATCTCTATTCAACCAAATCTGCACAGTTTTAGCTGGTCAAGTTATTTGTAGTGACCGTAAAAGCAGACTTTTTGTTCTGGGTTGAAAAAGCATTCCCAAATTTTCCATTCTCAAAATAACTAGTTTGTGGTATTTGAGGCCTACTTGAAATCTATCCCAAAAAGAAAATCTTACATTGAAGGTATTGATAGTGTCATTCAGAAAAACCTAAGACACACGCTAGCATGCTGATAGAAGTGTCATTCTGTGATTAAACCTATAACTGTCACACAGCGCAAAAAAAAAACAGGTCTCACATCTCTATTCAACCAAATCTGCACAGTTTTAGCTGGTCAAGTTATTTGTAGTGACCGTAAAAGCAGACTTTTTGTTCTGGGTTGAAAAAGCATTCCTAAATTTGCCATTCTCAAAATTGTGGTGAACGGACACAATGAGGAAAACATCTAATAAGGGACGCGGACGTGGACATGGTCGTGGCGGCCAGCGTTTTGTCTAACCGTGTATTCAGCACGGCAGGGGGCGTCATTACAGACAAACGCAGCCGCCTGTCTACAGCCATTGTGGACAAGCTGACGTTCATAAAAATGAACCAGGCATGGATCCCACAGGACCTGTCCATCCCTTGTGCAGATTAGATATTAACTACCTCCCCTTAACAATATATTATTCTACTCCAGGGCACTTCCTCATTCAATACTATTTTTAATTTCATTTTACCATTATATTGCGGGGCAACCCAAAGTTGAATAAACCTCTCCTCTGTCTGGGTGCCGGGGCCTAAATGTGTGACAGTGGCCTGTTCCAGTGGTGGGTGACGTGAAGCCTGATTCTCTGCTATGACATGAATACAGATTCTGCGCTGACATAAGGCCAGATTCTCTGTTACGGGACCGCTGTCCTCTGCCTGGGTGCCTGGGCCTAAATGTGTGACAGTGGCCTATTCCAGTGGTGGCTGACGTGAAGCCTGATTCTCTGCTATGACATGAAGACAGATTCTGCGCTGACATAAGGCCAGATTCTCTGCTACGGGACCGCTCTCCTCTGTCTGGGTGCCTGGGCCTAAATGTGTGACAGTGGCCTGTTCCAGTGGTGGGTGACGTGAAGCCTGATTCTCTGCTATGACATGAATACAGATTCTGCGCTGACATAAGGCCAGATTCTCTGTTACGGGACCTCTCTCCTCTGCCTGGGTGCCTGGGCCTAAATGTGTGACAGTGGCCTGTTCCAGTGGTGGCTGACGTGAAGCCTGATTCTCTGCTATGACATGAAGACAGATTCTGCGCTGACATAAGGCCAGATTCTCTGTTACGGGACCTCTCTCCTCTGCCTGGGTGCCTGGGCCTAAATGTGTGACAGTGGCCTGTTCCAGTGGTGGGTGACGTGAAGCCTGATTCTCTGCTATGACATGAAGACAGATTCTGCGCTGACATAAGGCCAGATTCTCTGTTACGGGACCGCTCTCCTCTGTCTGGGTGCCGGGGCCTAAATGTGTGACAGTGGCCTGTTCCAGTGGTGGGTGACGTGAAGCCTGATTCTCTGCTATGACATGAAGACTGATTCTGCGCTGACATGAAGCCAGATTCTCTGCTATGGCATGAAGAGACTGATTCTCTGCTGACATGAAGCCAGATTCTTTGCTATGGCATGAAGAGACTGATTCTCTGCTGACGTGAAGCCAGATTCTCTGCTATGGGACCTCTGTCCAATTGATATTGGTTCATTTTTATTTTTTTAATTTTAATTTTAATTCATTTCCCTATCCACATTTGTTTGCAGGGGATTTACCTACATGTTGCTGCCTTTTGCAGCCCTCTAGCTCTTTCCTGGGCTGTTTTACAGCCTTTTTAGTGCCCAAAAGTTCGGGTCCCCATTGATTTCAATGGGGTTCGGGTTCGGGACGAAGTTCGGTTCGGGTTCGGATCCCGAACCCGAACATTTACGGGAAGTTCGGCCGAACTTCTCGAACCCGAACATCCAGGTGTTCGCTCAACTCTAGTCTTGATCTTCCTCAGACTTGGAAGATCCATAATGTTTTTCATAAATCCTTATTGAAACCTTATGTTCAACATATTGTGCCCTCGCCTTTGCCTCCTCCTCCGATTGTGGTTGATGGAAATCTTGAATTTCAGGTCTCTAGGATTGTGGATTCTCGTCTTGTCCGCGGTTCCCTCCAGTACCTCGTTCATTGGGAGGGTTATGGTCCTGAGGAGAGGATGTGGGTCCCAGTGACGGACATTAAGGCCTCTCGTCTCATCAGGGCTTTCCATAGGTCCCATCCTGAGAAGGTGGGCTCTGAGTGTCCGGAGTCCACTCTTAGAGGGAGGGGTACTGTCACAGCCAGACAGTTGAGAAGCTCTGACAGGAGCCTTTCAGATCCTCCTCCTTGAATTTCTTTGTTTTGGTTTAGTTTCTCATCTTGTTAGTCTATCTCAGCTGTCATGCTGTTGGACTGATTGCTGCCCTTTAAGTTCCTCCCCAGAATGCAGTAGTGTGCGGCTTATACAACTTCCTGGAGTGTGTGTGCGCATGCTGTTCCTTGTTCCCAGTCCACAGTCCCCAGTTGTCTGCAAGATAAGTTCTGTTTATGTATTTATGATTTTCTGTTTTCTGGATCCAGGTGACCCTGACTCCCTCCGTGTCTGTGTAGGGAGCCGGTGGTCGTGTCCCCTCACTATTGTAGGGTCTTCAGGTTTAAGATAGTCGAGGTTCGTGGATATGCGCCCATCCACCTTTGGGGTGGTTGCATAGGCTGAGCAATAAGGGAGAGCGGCAGGTCTCTTGCAGGGGTCTCCCCTTTTGTTCCTTAGTTGTGGATCCAGTGAGTCATTGTTTAGATTATTGTCTTGTTTCCTGTACACCATCCGTGACAACGGCACTTCACAGTGCAGATGGACAATGACCCAAAGCATACTGCAAAAGCTTAAAAAGTTTAAGGGAAAGAAGTGGAATGTTATGAAATGGCCAAGTCAATCACCTGACCTGAATCCGATTGAGCATGCATTTCACTTGCTGAAGACAAAACTGAAGGGAAAATGCCCCAAGAACAAGCAGGAACTGAAGACAGTTGCAGAAGATGCCTGGCAGAGCATCACCAGGGATGAAACCCAGCGTCTGGTGATGTCTATGTGTTCCAGACTTCAGGCTGTAATTGACTGCAAAGGATTTGCAACCAAGTATTAATAAGTGAAAGTTTGATTTATGATTATTATTCTGTCCCATTACTTTTGGTCCCTTAGCAAGTGGGAGGCACATATGCAAACTGTTGTAATTCCTACACCGTTCACCTGATTTGGATGTAAATACCCTCAAATTAAAGCTGACAGTCTGCAGTTAAAGCACATCTTGTTCGTTTCTTTTCCAATCCATTGTGGTGGTGTATAGAGCCAAAAATTTTAGAATTGTGTCGATGTCCCAATATTTATGGACCTGACTGTATTTTCTTAGGTAGATTGAATTAGGCTACTTTCACACTAGCGTTCGGGGCTCCGCTTGTGAGTTCCGTTTGAAGGCTCTCACAAGCGGCCCCGAACGGATCCGTCCAGCCCTAATGCATTCTGAGTGGATGCGGATCCGCTCAGAATGCATCAGTTTGGCACCGTTTGTCCTCTGCTCCGCTCAGCAGGCGGACACCTGAACGCAGCTTGCAGCGTTCGGGTGTCCGCCTGGCCGTGCGGAGGCAAACGAATCCGTCCAGACTTTTTTTTTTTTTTTTTTTCATGGTAATGCAAACGGATCCGTTCTGAACGGATCTAAGCGTTTGCATTATAGGTGCGGATCCGTCTGTGCAGATACCAGACGGATCCGCACCAAACGCAGGTGTGAAAGTAGCCTTACTAGGTAGAAAGTCAGGTGTTACCAGGGAGAGAATGGGGGCAGTGTAATGGGGGCTGCTGGAGCTGTTCATGACTCATGTCATACACTGCAGACACAAAGATCTTTTTTTCTGTGTATAAGCCAGCTTTTTTCCCAAAAACCTAAAGCTTCTGCAGTTCTTTAATGTTTTATCGACATATTCCCAGCACCAGCATATATTTATCTGCATGCTGCACAACTGCACCTTTTCCTTTCCAGTCCAAAAAACGGTTTTAATTACCAAACAACAGTTTTAATTTTGCTACTGTTTATAATTTCATAATTCAGTGCATGTTTAATTCAGCCTATGTTAAATACCAAAAAGCATAATTGCAATTTATCTACTATTTATACCTGCACAATTCAGTGCATTTTATGGCGTCAATGCAGTTTGTTTGTAGCAGGGGATGTTTAATTGCGTCTGTGCAGCTTCCAGCCTGACCTCCCAGCACTGCTGGCGTTGCACAGCATTATATTGATTCATGATGCTATGTAACCCTAGGGAAGGAATTTTTTTTTAGCCTTATAAACTATGTTACTATGTTACAGTTCTGGAATGTATTGGATAACACTGACATAATGCTGTCAGTGTTATTCAATACATTCCAGAACTGTAAGGGTTACATAGGTTCATAAATCAATATAATTCTATGCGACCCCAGCAGTGCTGGGAGGTCAGGACTGGAGTTGCTGCATACTCAGGCTGTGAGTCCGAAGCGTGGAACTCACTCGTTTGAAAGGGGCCTTATATTGGCAGCACTCTTCCAATTTGGTTCAGTTGTTTTTTTTATTAGCAGGGGACTTCATAAGGGTTAATCCCTACTTGGTTTCAGCTAGATTCTGATAACACATTGAGAGGTGAGTTTTTGAGATTTTTTCACATGGGGTGGTGATGCACTGCGGCTGCTGTTACCATGATGCTCTGCCTGTGGGTTGATATGGCACAGTGCCATGGGAGGCCTGGCCTGACAGCATGGGTATTGTTGGACTGCTGGGCTGCACTGCCTGCAGATGCTGTGTCATGGCAGCGGTGGTCACTGTGTGGTACTGTGCCATTTTAGATTAGGGCCCCACTCGAAAGTGGTCATCTAGATGTGGTGAGTGGGCTTATGCATTTTGATCAAAAAACATACAAAGTGCCTTTTTACTGTTTATAAATTATGCTCAGAAGCATTAGATCAATGCATAGCACGTGGATGTGTGATCCATGGTTTTCTCTTTTTGTCAACATAAAAAGTACCTTAGTACATTAGTATCTGTGGCCAGCTGACATTTTTTCCTTTATTGCTTAAAATTGTCTCATTCTACATGCCTACAAACTGTCTTGCAGTTCTACACTGTCACCAAAATGTAATTGTGTTTTGTGGCATTAGTATTTCTGACCAGCTGCCATGCAGTTCCACACCGTCTCCAAAATTTTATTTTGCTGTACGGCATTACTACTTCTGGCCAGCTGTCCATTAAAATTGTCTTGTTCTCTAAATGTCCTACAGTTCCACGCCTTCATCAAAATTTTATTTTGGTCTCTGGCATTAGTGCTATCTGTCCAATTAAAAAAATGATTGTCGTCTTCCATGACTTCTCAAAAAACGTTATCCATGTCTTGTATTGTCACATGGTGGAAAATGTGTGTCACTCCTAGGAATTGTCGCAGTGCAGCAAGATGCATGCCACCATGGACACATGGAGCAGCTCTTACGGACAGGGACAGTACTTTTCTTTCAGGGCACATTGTGTCAATGTTTTGCACAGCTATGTTGATGTAGCACCACAGCAACTGTCCTACTGACACCTCCATATTTGTGCTGGTCTGGTTTCCACACTCGGCTGTTATCCACATTCTACATCCACATCCACCTCAATGAGCTTCATCCTATCTCCAAAAGAAAATCGGGCAGATTGTTGATTCCAATCTAGCTCCTACTTTTTATATGTGTACACAGAAGCGTTGCCATGTATCTTAGAACTAATGAGCCTGGGCAAAAGGTGCCACAGAGAAGAGCAGTTACTAAAGTACATCAAGGAGAAAGTATCCCGCTGGTCAGCGAAAAATGGCAAGGACATTGCTGCTGCGCTGCATGGTGCACGTGATAAATTTAGTGGTGCAATGCATTTTGAAAAAGTATGGTGGCATCCAAAAGTTGCAGGCCATGTCCAGAAGAGTTTGTGCCATAAATTTTAGCCATTCTCATGTGGCTATGAATGCCCTCCTGGACTTGATCTGTGACATTCCAAGTCCCTGGAATTCCACCTTGCATATGCTGCAGCCTGTGTAGGAGCAGCATAAAGCAGTAAAAGATTACATCATGCACAAAACCACCACAGCAGGGAGCATGTATCATTTTGGGCTCAGGCAGTGGCAGCTCATTAGCGATGCTTGTCACATACTCAGGTCCTTCAAACAGGTCAACAGATTTGTCAGTAGGAACAACTACAGCACCAACAATGGCATCCCCTTTATATTTACGTATGTTAGAGCAAATGCTCGTGCTGATGCAATAAGGGGTGGTGGAAGGAGAACGGTTATCACATCTTGCTGGCCACCATTTAGCTGTTGTTGACCCAAAGTCAAGGAGGACAGGGAGGAGGATGATGAGTAGTTACCACTGGACGAGGAGGAGTTTGTGTTGGAGGAGGACGAGGCTGATAATGAGGACAACACTGGGCAAAAAGACCAATCACCACAAGGGGTTTAGTAGTTAAGAACTAGTTCCTCTGTGATGCTGCAGAGCATGGCAAACTGAATGCTTGCTTTTTATGTACTGACACGGACAAGCATCTTCCCTCGTTAAGCCATAATTTTTGTTCAGAAGAAGCCACTTTTTTTGCCTGGTAATAGATTTTTCAGACAAGCGTCTCCTGTCTGGGACTCAGGATCCATGTGTGAGTGTGATTCCCTGTTATGGACATTGCTAGTTTCTCAGGCATTATACTGATTTATGATGCTGTGTGCCTCTGCATGACTTTACTGCATGAATCATACTGAAATAATGCTGTCAGTATAAGGCCTCTTTCACACGACAGTATGTCTTTTTCAGTGTTTTGCGGTCCATTTTAAACGGATCCGTTGTTCCGTTTTTTGTTTCCGTTGTGTTTCCGTTTCCGTTCTGTTTTTCCGTTCCGTTTTTCCGTATGGCAAATACAGTATACAGTAATTTCATAGAAAAAATTGGGCTGGGCATAACATTTTAAATAGATGGTTCCGCAAAAAACGGAACGGATACAGAGGACATACGGATGCATTTCGGTATGCATTCCGTTTTTTTGCGGACCCATAGACTTTAATGGAGCAACGGAACGTGATTTGCGGCCAAATATAGGACATGTTCTATCTTTAAACGGAACGGAAAAACGGAAACGGAATGCATAGGGAACACATTCCGTTTTTTTTGCGGAACCATTGAAATGAATGGTTTCATATACGGACCGTATACGGACCGCAAAAAACGGCCTGCAAAACGGGAAAAAAAAACGGCCGTGTGAAAGAGGCCTAATTCTGTAGAAGCAAAGTCATGAAGAGACACATAGCATTATAAATCAGTATAATACCTGAGAAACGAGCAGTGTCCATAACAGGTAATCACGCTCACACAGGACATGCTTGTCTAAAAGAGCCTCAATACCGTGTGTGTGTGTGTCTAATAATTTTGAAATTAAGTGGTCACTAGGACCTGAGCGTACCTTTACAACCTCACTGACTAAATTTAAAACTTACATTTTTATTTCAATCTCTTTAAAAAACAAAACAAACAACTTCTTTGCAACAATTGTTAAAACTCTCAGGAATGGAATCAGGGGCATGTGCTGTTTGCATTCGTATATATGTGCATATATTGACACTCCGTCCTGCAACTGATTAGTGGGACAATCCCACCTCTAGGTATGCAATGTTATACTGATCACCCTGCCTTGATTCCTGCCTAAAAACTAGCTCCTGTGTCCCTACATGTTTCGCCGAGATCCGTCGGTGTCTTCAGGGGAAACTATACAGGTACTAACTGGGGGGACGGGGTCAGGGCTTTTGAATCCTCGGTTGTGCTGGGTGAGGATTTCTGGACCAATCAGATGACCGTGAAGTTGGAATGGCAGCCACAGCCTCCAATGGGCGGGTACCTAAACATACGTGGCAGCCAGTCTGTTAGGTTCTTTTATGCAAACTTCAGGCAGAATTTCACATGTATTTTACTAAAAAGAGTCTTCTTTGTGGCCACTCTGCTTAAAAGTCCAGATTGGTGGAGTGCTACAGTGATTATTGACCTTCTGGAGGTTCCCCCATTTGCACACAGAATCTTTGGAGCTCAGCCAGGGTTACCATTGGGTTCTTGGTCACCTATCTTACCTATTACTTAGTTTGGTGTGGAGGGCAACTCTAGGAAGAGTTCTGGTTGTTCCAAACTGCTTACACTTAAGAAGTATGGATGCCAGTGTGCTCTTGGGAACTTTCAGAGCAGCAGACATTGTTTGTACCCTTCTCCAGATCTGTACAATCCTGTCTATGATCTCTATATGCAGCTCTTTCCTCCTCATGGCTTGGTTTTTACTCTGATATGCATTGTCAGCTGTGAGACCTTATAAAGACAGGAATATGTCATTGCAACTCATGTCCGGCCAACTGAATTTAGCACAGGTGGACTCCAATTGAGGCCTAGAAACATCTTAAAGATAAAGAGAAATGGGAGGCCCTCAGAGATGCTAAATTTCAGTTGTGCACACATTTTTTTAATTCTGTTTTCAGTTTCTCATTTTGGAGTAGGTCTTTCCAAATCACATCCAATCAACAAAATTTATCACAGGTGGACACCTATCAAAGTGTGGAAACATCTCAAACATGATCCAGAGAAATGGGAGGCCCCCAGAGCTAAATTTTCATTTGAAAGGGGCCTAAATACTACTGTACACCAAACATTTTCAAGAAATTTGCAAACATTTCTAAAATTCTGCTTTTATTTTTTATTAAGAGGGATTGGGTGCAGTTTTTTTTTTCTTCAGTGAAAAGTGAAAGGGTCTGTAGACTTTTCAAATCCACTAGATATACAGTATATCAGTGTCTCTGGCATCAA